>NC_056750.1:508441343-508486343 GCF_019279795.1 Protopterus annectens
TCAAGTCAAAAGTCAAATAAACTTTGTCAATCAGATATACACAGCAGTGCAAGCTAAACAAAATTACGTTGCTTTGGTCCCCGTGCAAGAAACAAACAGTTTGAAGGACAGTAAGACTAATGCACATAATATAATAATTAAAAATATTAACAACACAAATTACCACAATTGGGAAGGAAGACATTAGACAATACTAGTAGGTATTGCAAAGGCTGTGACTTCACATTGTGATTGCTTAGATACTGCACTTCAGTTGTAGTATGATATATTCTGATGCTCATATTGCACATGTATGGAGTGGTGACTCGCTCCTGCCTATTGCACATTCAGGAAGTAATTGCATAAGAAATCAGACTAACTGTACCAGTTAGTGAAGCAATTTGCCAGAGTGATTACTATTGTTGATACTTCATAGTAAGTGGCATATTGATCTAATTATTTGATGTTATGCCTGGCATTCAAGTTCATCAGCCTTATGGAAAGACAGAAGCAGCTCCTGTTCAGTTTACATGTTTTGCAGTGTAAGCTGTGATACTGCCTGCCCAAGAAAAGGTGGAAGTACATACCACAGGGGCAGGGTGAGTGGGATCATTGATTATCTTCCTAGCCCTTCCCACACACAGAGTCTCATGCAGATCACCCATGGATGGGAGCGAAGAATCAGTGACTTTTTCTGCTGTCCTCACTATCCTCAGGAGAGCCCTCTGGTCTAGATGCCTTGCAGTTACCATACCAAACTATGTCATTTGAGAGGACGTGCTTGATGGTCCCCCTGTAGAAGGCACTGAGGATGGACTGAGACAGGTTTGCCTTCCTCACTTTCCATAGGAAGTGCAGACGTTGTTGTGCTTTCTTTATTGTGTGGCTAATATGAGATGACCAGGATAGGTCATCTGTGATGTGCACCCCCAGAAACTTGATTCAGGATGGTTATTCAGCAGAATACCTGGGACATAGGAAGACAGGAGTACTTCTCTTAATTGCAAGAGGAGCTCCAATAGTGACAGAAGAAAATAAAGATAATAATGGCAGATTTGAAGTGCTAAGGGACTACTGGCAAGCAAGGAGGTTTATACTGACATGTATTTACATTCCACCTAAAACTTTTATAATGGAGCTTAAGAAAATTCTGGGAGAAATAATCCATTTTCAGCAAGGAATGTTACTTATAGGTGGGGACTGGAACTTGATTTGGAGCAATGAAGATGTGCCTGGGGGACCAGAAGGGAAAATATAACAAAGGAGAGTAGATTTTTGAAGAAATTTATAAAAACATTTGGCATGGAAGATGTGAATTCAGTGACAGGAGTTCAGAGTGAATTTACGTATTATTCCTCAAGATTTAAAATCTGGGCTACGCTAGACAGAATTTATATTTCACAGAAGCATGTGCATTTAATTGAAGGTCTTGATACCCACCCAATAATTATTTCAGAGCATGTGCCAATAATAGCTAAAATAAAAACACAGTGTAATAAAACAAAATAAAAATAAGACTGCGCTTTGCCACCTACCTGTTGAAAAGAGAGGAATTTAAGGAATGGGTAGTGGAGATTATTCAGGAGCTGTTAAAGAGGATATACATTTCTTCTGAAAATATAGCTAGGGAGTGGGATAGAATTAAGGTGGAGTTTAAAAATAGGGTGGAAATAAAAAAAAAGGGAGCTATGGTTAAAAAGTAACCATTATTATTTAGAGAGATTGACAAATGTGAACGTATTGCAGAATAGGGGGAATCTCACGGAACAAGAGTAAGATCAACTGCAGAATGCTAGGCAGAAAATAAGGGATTACCTCAATAATGTGCATTATCTTAGAAAGACTGCTGTTAAACAACTTTTTTGATAACACTACAGCACAAAAACTTTTAGCGCAATGACTCAGGCAACAGAAAGTAGAAAGGACTGTTGCCAAACTTAGGGAGCCTATAACAAATAAAGTAACAAGAGGTCCTGTACAGGTACTAAAGATATTTCGGAAATTCTATGAGAGGTTCTATAAAACAAACAAATATGAAAATCAAGAAAGATACAAATGGAAATGTTTATGGAAGTATTAAATATGTCAAGGTGTTAGAGGTAGATGAGGCTCAATTACTAACTGGGCAGGAGGAGATGAGATAAAAGTTGTGCTGTATAACCAATCTACAGTAAAGTCCCCAGAAATAGATGTTATTCCTGTGGAAGTTTGGAAGCTATGAGGAAAAAAACTGAAAGATTTGGAAGGTTTTGTTTAACAATATCTTAAGAGGAAAGGTATCACTGTTCTGGAAGAAAGCAGGGGTAGCTGTAGTACATAAAGAGGGTAAGGATGCATCAGATCCAGCTTCATACAGGCCCATTTCAATACTAAACCATGATTATAAAGTGTTTATGTCTACAAGAATGGCAAAAGTAATGCCAAAACTGATATGGATCAAAGTGGTTTTGTGGAGGGGAGGCAAACATTTGACAACATTAACAGAACACTGATAATCCAGAGGGAAGCAGAATGTAAGTGGGTCTTGATGCAGAGAAAACATCTGACAGAGTAAGCTGTGACTTTATGAGCAGGGCAATGGAAGCATTTGTATTTCCTGAAAAAATTATAAGGTTCATTAGGAAAATATATGAGGGATCTGAGGAAAAAATTCAAGTGTGGGGTGGGTCCTCTCTGATAATTTCTGCTTGAGCAGAGGAACCAGGAAGGGAGTGTCCTCTTTCTCCGTTATTATTTGAAATATATTAGAACCACTGGCAAAGAAAATAAGGGACTCAGAAATTCAAGGAAATAATTGGTAGGGTAGTCAAGAAAACCTGGCTTTATTCACAGATGATATTATTTTGTACCTGACAAAACGAGAAAAAAAGACATTACAGTATTTTGGAACATTTTGAGAGTTTCAGATCTTTTTAGGATACAAAACTAATGAAGCTAAATACAAAGGCAATAATGGTAAATTATGTACCCACACAAACTGGTTCAGGAATACCCATATTTACGGGGACATGATAAAATAAAATATTTAGGAGTATATGTGGGAAGAGACTAAATAAAAAAAATACAGAAACTGAGAAAATGGAAGCTTTAGATATGGATAGTAAGATACAAGAAGTTAGAATGTCTTTAGTCCCTTTAGTCTTATACACACAGGTCAGGCATATTTTTATCAACCAGAGGAGAAGTGTGGGTAGCAATTAACAAAGAGCTGAAGGAGCATCTGTGAGGGAAAGACGGCAAGAGTCAAGTGGGATAAGATGATTCTTCCAGTAGAACAGGGAGGTTTGGGATTACCCAATTTGAAGGGGTATTTCAGAGCTACACAGTTAACTTGAAAGTTGACTCATATACATAGCACAAGCAGAAAAAAAGAAGTTATGTACTCACCATAACGTTCTGTCTGAGTACTACTTCATTTGTCTTCACTCTGTTGGTACCGGATCAGAGCCGGCAATTTCACTAGCATCTGCTCCGAGCTCGTCTCCTTAACCATAATACACCTCCACTACCTTCCAACCCCCAGATCGGGTTTGTTGCCACTTATAATGCGAACCTGACCTGAAAAAACACCTTATGCACCTAAAACAGCTGTCCATATGGTAAGGCCAAGGGGAAGGAGGAAGGGACGGTTGAAGACAAATGAAGTAGAACTACTCAGATGGAACGTTATGGTGAGTACATAACTTCTTTATCTGAAGTAGTTTACTTCATTTGATGTTTAACCTGTGGGACAGAGTCCCCAGCTACTAAATTCCTGGGTGGCCCTCATGGAAGGATATTCCGGAGCACTGGGGAACCTAAGGATGCTCTCCTTCTAGAAATCAAATCCAATTTATAGTGAGAAATAAAGGTATGAGATGAGGACCAAGTAGCTGCAGAACAAATATCATCCAATGAGACTCTCAACCAAAAGGCCGCAGAAGTAGTCATTGACCTAGTCGAATGAGCTTTCACTTGACCCGGAGAAGACAAACCTTTATCCTTATAGACCTGAAGGATGCACAAGGAGATCCACCTAGCGATAGTGACCTTAGAGATAGGTTTACCCAAAAAGGGTTTAGAGGAGGACACAAACAATTGATCAGATTTACGAAAGCTTCTAGTCCTGTGTAAATAGAATCGTAACTGTCTATGAACATCCAACAAGTGGAGTCTGTATTCCATTTTGTTAGTGAAATTTGGAAAGAAAACAGGTAAGTGAATGGTCTGATGTTAACTTGTGATGCTACCTTGGGAAGAAAGGAAGGATTGGTACGAAGGGAAACCCTGTCCTTATGGTAACTCATGTATGGAACTTTAATAGACAACACTTGCAGTTCTGCAACCCTTTTAGCAGAGGTGATGGCCACTAAAATGCTGTTTTCCAAGACAAGAACTTAAGATCCGCGGTTGCTGCAGGTTCAAATGGCGGAGACACCAAACCTTGAAGAACCATAGTAAGGTCCCATGGGGAACAGGATCTTTGACCAGAGGAAGTAATAGGAAAGTACCTTTAATAAAAGCTTCACACAGTCTGCAAGAGGCTAGAGAAGCAGAATTCTCACCCACGTGAAGATGAGAGATGGCAGCTAGTTGAACTTTAATAGTAGAAGAGGTCGCTCTTTGTTGAAAAATATTTGCTAAAAAATTGAGAATAGCTGAAACAGGACCTGTGAAAGGGTCTAAACTCCTTTGAGAAGCCTAAAAGGAAAAACGTTTCCATTTGCTACAGTAAACCTTCCTGGTGGAAGACTTATGAGCTGCCACCAGAATAGACCTGACTGAAGAGGATAATCCAGGAGTCCTAGCAATTAGTGGAACTGGAGCAGCCACGCCGTGAGCTTCAAACTGTCCAGGCTCAGATGAGGAACCCCCGAGGGGTGTGAAATAAGATCCTGAATGGGATCCAAGATCCAAGGCAAAGCCAGAAGATGAGACCAAAGGAAAGGAAACGATACCTGGCGAGGCCAAAACAGTGCAATGAGGATCACTTTGCTCCCCAGTCGACAATCTTTCTGTAGAAAGCTCAGAATAAAAGGTACTGGAGGGTAAGTATACAGAAGACCAAGCATGGACTACAGCACCTCTGGGGAGACTCCCCCTGCTGGGGGTTCAGAGCGAAGAACTTGCTACACTACACACTGGAAGGAGATGCAAAGAGATCGCAGCAAGGCTGACCCCACTCCAGAAAGATCTGCTCTGCTACTGAAGGATTCAGAGACTACTCATAAGGCATCAGTATAGTCCAACTTAACCTGTCCGCTAGGATGTTGGACCATCCCAGAATGTGCATTGCCATCAGAAAGCGACTGGTGGAGATCGCCCATTCCCAAACTCTCATAGCCTCACGACAAAGGGGGTATGATCTGGTCCCTCCCTGTTTTTTGACATACCAGACCACTGACATGTTGGCCGATTGAATTGCAATGGTTCCCACAGGAAGAAAGGCATGAAGGGCCTGCAATGCCCAAAAGGAACGCCCTCATCTCCAGAATGTTTATATGCAAACTGGTCTCGATAGGGGACCACAAGCCTTGAAGTGTCCTGCCCGAACAATGCCCCCCCCACCCAAGTTGGGAGGCATCCATGGCCATTGTGGCTTGGACATGGGGTGGAACAAAAGGTCGTCCTTCCAGAATTTCTGGAGAATACATCCACCAAAGAAGGGATGACCTGCAGACTTGACTGAGGTGTACTGGATGTGATAACGGAAGATCCAACAGGGACCATTGCACCACTAGAGTCCACTGTTGTACTCGCATGTATAACCGGGCCCACGGAAAAGTGTTATGGTTGCTGCCATAGAACCTAGGGCCCACAAAACCGATTCTGCTGAGGAAATGTGAGAGCAGCAAATGAAGGAAACATGCATCCTTAGGTTTCAAACTCTCTCCATGGTCAGGAAGATTTTGGACTCTAGTGTGTCTATCTATACCCCTATGTAGTCTATCACCTGGGCAGGAGTCAGAACAGCTTTGGATGCGTTGATTATAATCCCTAAGTGGAGTGCAAGCTTTAGGCAATAATCCCTGGTTTGGCAAAGTAGACGCCTGGTGGGAGCAGTGAGGAGCCAATCGTCCAGGTACGGGTAGACCTCAATTCCCTGAAGCCTCAGGTGAGCAGCTACTACCACCATCACTTTGGTGAACACCCTGGGGGTTGTGGTGAGACCAAAGGGTAGGGCTCGAAACTGGTAATGACTGAATTCTAGCCAGAAGCGGAGGGACCTCCTGGAGCTTCTATGCATCTTTATGTGATAGTCGGCATCCTGCGAGCACATCCAGTCACTCTCCTGCAGGTACAGCATGATAGACTGTAAGGTGACCATCTGAAACTTTTTTTGGCAACTGACAGGTACAAGGTAGATAGGTCCAGAATGGGCCTTAAGTCCCCTGTTTTCTTTGGTACCAAAAAGAACCTGAAGTAGATGCCCAATCCGGACTGATCTGGGGCGACGGGTTTGATGGCTCGTTTGTCTATCAGCTTGGAAATTTCCAGTGCTGCTGCCTCCCTTTGCATATGTGGTACATCCGGGAGTTGTTTGAGAGGTTTAGGAGGAACCACAAAAGGGATTGAGTATCCCCTGGATATAATCTGAAGCACCTAGCGGTCTGATGTTATGAACTCCCATGCCGCCAGGTGCAACAACAATCGACCCCCAACTACCTCCAGAGAAACACAGTCGGGCAACCCCTCAGGGGTTCTCGAGACCCAAAATTCCTCAGACACCCTCTGCCTCTGGGCCAGTGTCTATCCTGTCCCCCTTTGCCTCTAGAGGAAGAGCAGCCCTGAGTGTCCCAGGAATACTGAGACTTCCAGAGCCACATCTTCTTTTGCCCTCGCTGATTCCAGGAAAAGGATCTTTGAGGGTTCAAGAAGCTGATTTCGAAGGCAGTGTCTTCCCGTCTTTCTCATTCTGGACCAAGGTGTCTTTAATGGTCTTACCAAAAAGGGTAGAACCTTCATAAGGGACATTGGCAAAAGACGCCTTGAAAGGTTCCAAGAACTGACATAATCTGAGCCAGGCATTACATCTCATGGACACGCCGGACCCAGCTGCCCTAGCCGCTCTTTCAGTAGCATGCGAAAGGAGTCGCATGGACATGTTGGAAACTGCTTTTAAAGTGGCCATCCTCATGTAGAACATGTCTCTGTCCTCCTGCGACATGAACTTGGGAGACTCAGCCAGTTCTTTTACCAGGTTGCGCTGTAGTCTAGTAACGTGGGCCAGGTAGTTCAGCGCCCTGATGGAAAAGGTCACTGAAGCATAAACCCGCTTCCGCTGTCTGTCATCCTAGACTCTCGGTCGGGGGGATGAACAGAGGAACTCTCCTGAGCTAGTTCCTTTTTAGTGGCTGCTGCTACCACCATAGTGTCTACAGGGGACCCTTTGTTCCAAGCTGGTCTGTCAGAGGGAGGGCTAAAATTTTTCCTGGTAGTTTTGGAATTGGTTCCACGGTGTCCGGCTCCTTCAGGCCCGCGAGGTGACCAAGTCCACCAAGGGAACTGCAGGAGGGGACACCCAGGAAGTAGATGGGCCCGTGCTGAAAGCCTCCAGGAACACAGACTCATCAGAGGAAGGTTTGAGGTTGGACCAACCTCCCCACTGGCATAGGACTTCCATGATGTCTCCAAAGGAGACATCCTGGGGAGGTGATCTGAAGGAACCTTCCCCATAATCCAAATCCGTGTCCGTGGTGAGGGACTCTGGGGAGTCCAAGTGCCTCCTCTTACATGTATGCTTGTGAGGCACGTCTCCGGTGGGGCTCTCTGTGGGGAACTCGCAAGCCACTTGTTCCTCAGGGGGAACCACCTGGGTCACCTCGAGCACGGGCTGTCCCTCTGGTAAAATGATAGGAATCATAGACAAAGACGAGGGAGTCAGGGCGGAGTCCGAGGAAATAGTCAAGGGTCTCGATCCACTGGAGAGAACCCTTTCTACCACAAACGCCGAGGGAGAACGTGCCTCCTGGGCTACCAATACGGAAACCGCTCTCCCCAGATCATAAGCGAGAATCAGAGCCGGGCCCGAAGTGGACGGAGCTCTGAGGGGGGGGTCTTGGCCCGACATCAGAGTCAATGGAAAGAGTTCTGCTCCCTCAGATCCAAAAGCCAGGCTCCGGCTCAGAGAGCCACTCGGATCCAAACTTGTCAGATCCGACATGCTCCAGGCAGCTGCCGGTGTCGAGGAGACAGTTATCTTTGGTGCCGACCCCCTGACTGATACCATCCTCAGATCAATGTACTCCGAACCCGGTGGTCGGATCAGAAAAGGAGAAGTTGGTGGGAAGAAATAAAGTGAGCTCCCCTCCTCCAGAGGGAGAGAGGGCTGCCAAGACTCCCATCTGGATTTGTGTATGAATGAACCTCATCATTTTATCCATGTTGACTTCGGAAAGGCTTCGGGTGGACTGCGACGAGGCCACGGACTCCAACCTGGTGGGTTGAGGAACTGAGGCCCTAGATGGTGGTCATAGCTCCTCCGGCTCCAGGGAAAATCTGGGAGATCGGAGCCGAGGGGAGTCGTGGAGCCTAGACAGACTCTTGGTGGGAGTTCCTGAAGTAGAAAGGTCAGGGGACCTCTTGCGCTTTTCAGACCAATGCTGTCTCTCCTCTCTGCCTTTTCTGCACTTCATTTCTGCAGGCTTAGAAGTGGGATGGTGAGTCCCAGCCTGGGAGAGAGGAGAAGGAAGGACAAGAGAGGAAGGAGAAGCAGCCACCACAACCGCTGAGACCGAAGCAGTAGAAGAGGCAGCCGCCTCCGTAGTAGGTAGAAGGCCTTTCAAAGCCAACTTAGCCCAATTATCCTTGATGGCGCGTGGGTTAATACCCATGCAAATGGCACAATCAGTGCTTAAATAGGCTACACCCAAAAACAAAACGCAAAGAGTGTGGCCATCGGCAGGTGACAGTTTGTGGCCACACTTAGTAACCTCTTAAATACCAGCTTGTGTTCAGCCATGTTTCACAAAAAAATTAAGTCTAGCACAAAAAAAGAGAAGGAAAAAAGAAAAACTATTTCCTAGCTAGACCCACTCACCACACACTCAAAGGCACACAGAATGCTGAGGGGGGAGGGGAAGCAACAACACACTAACTACCAACTGACTAAAACTACATAAAAACCCTAACAAGACACATCAGCAAGGGGAGGAAGAGAGAGAACCTACACTAAAACTACACTCAAACTTTCAAAAAACTGCTAAATTATCAAACTACCCAACTCACAGACTCTGAGCTCAGGATCACGATGCTTATGGCAAGCCATGGCAAATGAGATCTGGGGGTTGGAATGTAGTGGAGGTGTATTATGGGTAAGAGGAGGAACTTGGAGCAGATGCTACTGAAATTGCAGGCTCGGATCCAATACGGATCCAGTAACCACAGGTTGAAGATCAAATTATGTAAACTACTTCAGATCCATAATTCAAAGTGGAAAGGGAATGATTGTGAAACATGGGGGAAGCTCAAGAAACAAGGGGGGGAGACTGGGATTTTGATGGAGGCCTTTACAGAGAATAACAATAATCATGCAGAATATTATAGCCATAAAGTAGCAGAAAGTATTTTAAGAACTAAACCAACACTGGAATGGAGAAAGGAGATTTTGCCGATAGGGATGACTGCAATTAGGGATACAGACAATAGGCAAAAGGGGGCCAGAATTTATTGGAGAAAAGAGGCAAAGGAACCAAGGTATTGGGAGCAAATAACTAGAGAGGGAAAGATGACAGAATGGAAGGACTTCAAGAATTTATTTGGACTGCAGGTTAGAGATTGCCTTTCCTATCAGGGATTGATATCAGAGTATAGGAAAAGAGAAAGAAATAGGGGGGTCCTAAACGAAAGACCGACACTGGTAGAGTTTTAATAGAATCTAGAACTGAAGCTGCCATTAAATAAAGAAGTAATTAATAGAGCATATAAAATATTGCACAATAACTATAAGAATCAATCAGAGGAGGTTAGAAAGGACTGGGAAGAGAGATTATGGTAAGCAATTCACAAAGAAAAAATGGGAGGACATATGTATGTTGCCCAAATAAACAACTAAATCTAGAAGATTTAGGACTTTTGCCTGGAAATGTTTATATAGATATTTTTAGGGTTCCTATCACATAGTCGAACTTTTACAAGTTTGAACCACATATGGTCGAGACCATAAGTTCGAATTTGTAAAAGTTAAAGTGTTTAAATGGAAATCTCCATAAGTGGAGGTTTCCATTCTGTCCAATGTGGTGCGATCTCTGAGTTGGTATATTTAAGTAGCGGGGGGTGCAGGTGGGGCTTGCCCCCCCCCCTGCTTACAACAATTTATTTTGTTGCCCTTTTTTTCCCCCAGTAGTCTAAGTTTTGTAACTTTGAACATAATGGTTCGACCATTAGGTGTTCGGAGTTATGGAACTTCGACTATGTGATGTAGACTATTTTTATACCCCAATTAGACTCCAGAAAATTTTTCCTCAGGCAGACAGAAAATGGAGGAGGTGTGAAGGGGAAGAAATTAATTGAAAGAAAGTAATT
This sequence comes from Protopterus annectens, assembly GCF_019279795.1. Taxonomy (NCBI): domain Eukaryota; kingdom Metazoa; phylum Chordata; order Ceratodontiformes; family Protopteridae; genus Protopterus; species Protopterus annectens. The sequence goes on from NC_056750.1 coordinate 508,451,826, forward strand.
GGGATCATATTTTCTGGGAGTGCGGTGAGTTGGCAGACCTTAAGGACTCCCTGCACGATGCACTGTTAGAGATGCAGGGTAGGCAGATTGGTCTGACAAGGAAGATTTTTCTGAGCTATGATACAGAAACAGAATTGCCTAAGCATGGTAAGGCCTTACTCTAATAATGGTGGCTGCCAAAAAAGCAATTACTAGAAAATCAAAATCTAAACCAATTATACTGGAAGTAGTGAATATAGTAACTGAGAGAAAACAACTGGAATTGGTATCTTTAGAAAAGGGTAGGAGCAAATTACATTAAAAAAAATGGGAATTGTGGAAAAGATACATACAAGAGAAGAATGAGGCTTAAAAGGCAGCAGGACTTAAATGAGCTATGTAGTGTTTGAGTGAGAAAGATTTGGTAGATAACTGATGTATAATGTTTGCAACTGGGAGTGTGTCAGTTATGGCTTGTGATTTAAAATGCATGCGACTAGGATCATGTTGGTGTGGTTTGTTTTCATTTATATAAATGTATGTTTGCCTGTGTAGTAAGTGATGGTTTAATGAAGAGCTTTTTTGTTTAACAAATGTAGGAATTGAATAATTTATGTAATATTGTTTAGGTTATATGATATATAGCAATATACGTGAAGTATATTTGTTATGTTAATATAGTTTGATTACTTTTACATGAATGTAAACTTGCCTATGTCACAAGTGACAATTCAATAAAGGTGGGGTGGGGGGGGGGTTTACTTCAAGTGCACGATGTAGACGTTTCCTGAGATTTCTATCATGTTAGTCTTCACCACTGCCTCCAACAATAATGTTATCTACTATAATAGCATGCGGATAACCAGAAAATATTTGTTCCATGGCACTTTTTGAAAGACTGCACTAGTAGACCTCATTCCAAATGGCATTCTCAAAAATCTGCATCTACCAATGGTGTACTGAATGTGGCTAACATTGAAGATTTGCGATCCATCGAAATTTGCCAAAAGGAGCTTTCTGCATTTAAAAAACTGAAAAACACTGTGGAATTTGGCATGAGAGCAGCTACCTCTTCTACTGTACGCATTGGATGATGAGGGCACTTGAGTGCTTTGTGCAAGTCTCTTGGATCAATACATGTTCAAATATCATCTGACCTTGCTTATGAGCTACAACCATGGAAGATGTCCATTCAGTCGGTTCTTCTACTGAAGTACACCTAAATTCACCATTTTGTCTAGTTCTGGTTTTAATTGACTCTGCATTGGTAGTGGAATTTTCCTTGCTGGTCTAACTGTACCTACTTCATGGTTTAACTTCATGGAATATGTGACTGGAAGTTTACCAAGCTCGTCTTTGAAAATATCGGCATATTCACTAAAAACACTCTGCGTAAAATTATCGTTGTTATTTGTACTTGTTTGGTAAATCTCTTTATTAAATCAGTCCAGTTCTCAGACTGTCTGAGGCCTGTGACTACATGTCATTTTACTGCATAAAACTGCAAGTCATAGCTGTTTCCAGCAGAATAGCTTGAAAGTACTGCACCATCAGTCTGAATCTTTTCACCACCATAATTAAGTAGTTTTGCACATGTTGCTGAATCAAGTTTCTCACCAGCTTTTACTATAGCAAACAGTTGTAAAGATATAACACTGCACTTAGATCCAGTGTCTACTTTAGGCTCTACAGGTTTCCCATTAATTTGTACAGTGCAAAATATTTCACTCTTTGCTGACAACTGATAGCCTACTGTGTTAACTGTTTCATCAATCACAGAGACACACACCATCAACATAGAAAGTTTGTTCACAGCTCTCGCAGTTTGCTACAGTCTCTATATGATCTACTTGCTTCTTCAGATACTTTAGACTTACAAAGCCTTTTGAAATGATTCCACGTTTTACATTTGTGACACTGTTGACCAAAAGATAAACACTTTTCCCGTTTAGGTTCATGACTGCCTCCACAAATGCAACAGTTATCAATGAGGTTGGCTGTGGCACTACCTCTCGGTTTATATTTTAGGTTCATAGGTAGGTACTAGGCTATATGCCCAAAGGCATTTATAAGCCTAGCCAGAATGTGTTGGCTTTCGCTGCCCCCTTAGATTAGTTCCCTGTGCCTCTGTCCAGCACAGCCACTGAAGTGATCCCTGGGGTAAACTTTCTGTTTCACATCCACTCGTCAAGGTTTCTCTTGAAGAGTGCTAGCGAGGAGCTCTGCCTAATGTAGATTGGAATCTTGTTCCAAAGCATGGGGAGTCTCTGGGACAAGAATCTATCACTCCAGCATGTCCAATTTATTGTTGTGGTGAGGTTTAGATCCCTAGAGCGTATGGCTTGAGGGGATAAGGTTTTCTTTAGGTGGAGCATGTCCATCAATTCTGGGTTGGACATGTCCTTATATGTCAAGCAGAGATCACCTCTGAGCAGGCGGTATGCAACAGAGTACAGCTGGAGTTTCTTCAGTCGAGCTGCAGAGGGCATCTGTCTGAGGCCAGTGATCCTCCTGGTGAGGTACTTCTCTGGTCTTTCCAGCTGTTGCAAGTATCTTGTAAGGTACATCCCAAATGGGGCATTGCACTCTATGATGGGTCTGATGAGTGATGAGCAGAGGGGCACAATGACCTCTTTTGATCTGGATGCAAACCCTTTTGTGATTAGGTGGGCCACATAGAAGGATTTTCTAACCACTTTAGCAATGTGATTATCAAAGGAGAGATTACTATCTGCTTGGGTCCCCAGATCCCTTATTACGTTTTCCGTATTTAGGGGACTACCACCTATGTGGTAGTTTGTGGGTACTTTATTTCCAAAGGGAATAACTATGCACTTTTTGGCATTTAGCTTGATGCCATGATTTTGACACCAGGTATCCATCTCAGTGAGACCCTTTTGGAGGATGTCTGTGTCAGCCGGTGAGTCAATTATAGCCCCTAGTTTGCAGTCGTCTGCGAACTTGGTCAGCCATAGTCCTCATGTGCTTGTCTGTACTTCTGAGAAGTATATGCCAAATAGGAGGGGTCCTAGGACTGAGCCCTGGGGAACACCACTTGTAACCGGTTTAGAGTCAGACCTAGCTCCTGCAACTCTCACCATGCCGGTTCTGTCCGTGAGCCAATTGGTAACCCATCCTGTGACATAGGGATTTATGTTCAGGCTGGTGAGCTTGTCTATAATACCAGAATGGGGAATGGTGTCGAAGGCCTTTGCTAGGTCTAGGTGGGCTGTGTGTACCACCTTTCCCTAGTCTATAGCCTTGGTAACTGTCTCAAAGAAGTCCACCAGGTTTAGGAGGCAGGATCTGCCCTTAACAAAGCCGAACTGGGTAGGGTCCAGTGTTTGGAGGTTCCCAATGTCTCTGTTATTGAGTTTCATGATGATGCGGTCCATAGCCTTGCAGACCAAGCTAGTCAGGCTTATAGGGCGATAGTTCCCGGGGTCTGCTGTGGCTCCACCTTTGTGGAGCGGAATAACTGTTGCTGTGCAAAACTCTATGGGTACATAGCCTGTGGGAGAGGCTGAGTTTGAACAGTGTGTTTAGGTGAGGGATTACTTCGTCTTTGAGCTCATGTAGGACGCAGCCTGGGACATCGTCCGGTCCCACTGATGCTGTGTTTTTGGCTTTGGAGAGGGCTATTTTAACCTGAGTGTCTGTGATTTCAGGGGCTCTACAGTCTTCTGGTATAGTTATTGGCCCATTTGGGGGTGAAGTTTGCACTGAACCTGTCTGCCAGGATGTTGGCAATATTGGATGGTTCAGTATATTTTGTGCCTTTCTGCACTAATTCCAAGCAGATCTGAGCATTGCCACTTAGATTCTTGACATAGCTAAAGAATGCCTTGTGGTCATCTTTGGAGTCCTTGGCAAGTTTTCTTTCAAAGCTCACCTTGGCCGATTTTATGAGGGATCATAGTTTCTTGCTGATACTGATCAAGGATGTCTTCCCATCTTGGGATTTTACTCTTTTCTGTACTAGTTTCTTCCTTCTATTGTATAGCTTGTTTATGGCAGGGGTCCACCAGACTGGATTCCTTTTCTTGGAGGAGTGAGTCTTAGTTTTGCTTGGGATAGCACAATCCATGCATTCTTGTAGGTGCCCGTAGAATGCAGTAGTAGCATTATCCTTTAGCATGGGGGCTTTGAAACTTTTCACCTCCATCTTAAGTAACATGAAGTTTGCTTTTGAAAAGTTTTTTACTGTGGTTTCCTTGACCGGGGGTGGGGGCGGAATGTGGATATCCAAAGTGATTTGTTTATGGTCAGATCTAACCAGCGAGGGGTTGACCTCCGGTGTGGAACACCGGTTGCCCATGTTGGTGATGACCAGGTCCAATATGTTGTCACCTCTGGTGGGAGTGCTGACCAGTTGTTCCAAGGCGTTTGAGTTTATAAATTCTAGGAAATGTTGGGCAAGGGAGTTAGCACTTGAATAATTCTCCCAGTTAATGTTTAGGTAGTTGAAATCACTCGATATTAGGGTGTTTGGTAGGACCTTTATGATACCCAGTGTTTCCAGAAATGCAGAATAGGGGTCCTGGGACATGGTGGGTGATCTTTAGCAAGCTACAATTTGAATTGCAGTTTTGCCCATTGTTAGTTGCACATGGATAATCTCTGAAGCATCGTGCTGTGCCACTAACCTGGAGGTGTGGGTATCCCTTGATGAATATGGATACTCCCCCGCCTTTTGTATTTCGGTCCAGGTTCTGTGGCCAAAATATATGGTATGAGTTGTAGCCTGGTAGTGCTGGGGTGCTCTCTTGAGCCTTAAACCAGGTTTCTATTACTGCACATATATCGATTTTCGCCATACTGAGGAGTGCCTCGAGTGTGTGCATTTTGAGGTTTAGACTTCTGGCATTGTGTAGTATTACCCTCAGATTTTTGTTACTTGTACTGTTTACAGCAGTAGGTTTGTCTTTTGTTTCTTAACTTTCTGCTGCACACTATCAACATTCGCACTAACAGATATTGCAAACATACTTTTCTAATTCATAAGCAGATTTGTAAGCTTTTCTGTAATTTCATGTATTTGGCAAATCTCAATGGCTTTGCTCAATGTAAATTCACTATCTTGAAGCAAAATCTTTCTCACTGCATCATTAACACCACATACAAGGCAGTCTTATCAACTCATCTCACTGATCACCAAATCTATTAATTTTTGCTTTATTTCTTAAACCAGTAATATATACTGCAACAGTTTCACCAGGCTTTTGATTTATTGTGTAAAATTTGTGCCTTTCCATTGTAATATTCATCTGATGGTTACACATTTCTCTAAATTTACATTTTAAGCACTCAGTCTTCCCACATTTCAGCCTGTATCACAATATGGTGGTTCTCCGCTCCCCTGCATACACAGCAGGTGCATACACAAATTATGTTCTTGCTCAATGGCTTCTAAGCCAGCTAAATTGAGTATAAATGTTCTTGTACATGTGTCTATTAGAAAATGCAGCATGTATGAAAATATATTCTTGCTCAAACACGCACCAATTCTCTGCATCATCAAACACCAGCAGTTCAGGTCGGCAAAATCCCACTGCCATAACAAATTTCTTTTACACATAAGTATAAACCGGGTACTTGTAATTTTGCTCAAGTGCACAATCATCTCCCGAAAATGCTTTAACACTGCAAATAACTCGAACACTCCAGACACTTAGAAAAGTCTTCGTTACTGTGAAAAAGTCGTACACTGTGAAAAAATAATTGGACATTTTAGCCTTTTCAAACATTTTAAACACTTTAAAGATTATTTCAAACACTTTCAATATTATGCAGCTATCTTGGACATATAAAACATCTCAAAATTAGTTTGAACATTCTTAATGCTATGCCACGTTTGGTGGCTGAAAATCATTTAAAATGCATTTAAGTAATTTCGAATAACCCCTGACCTGTTTGCGAGTTCACTCCTGGATATTGCTCCATTTCTAACTGCGTGCATCATGCTTTGCGAGCTGTTTCAACTTCGGATCCCATTCGGACACCATGTCGCATGTCTCGAGTATTCAGATGAGACACTGAGGCTTGGTATGCATTCAAGGTGTTTATTATACAGACACACATCAGGAGCTGTAACTTGTACATATACTTTGTACATCATATGCTTACTGACTGACTTGTTACTTCTAACATGCTCACGTGTATCTCCATTCAAGCTTGCACTCACACTGACTGACTACACAGAATGGCACTGATCTTGCATGTGCTCAGTAACTTACATGCACGTGTTGTCTAGCTACAGTGGTTAACTAGGTTCAATATACACACTGATCTACAACCTTAGCCGCTAAAGTAACCACTGTTTGACTGGGTACACTTGATAGTTAAACTGAAAAAAACAATCTGATTGCACCTATATATTTTGGCTTTTTCACAGAGACACACTACCATTAGCCAGACTGACAATTCATTTGCTTTTATACAGGTACATGCGCATACACACACACTCACACACACCCTTTGTACTAGGAAATAAGTGTATTCTAACTGTGTATACATCTGGTGCTTGCCTGTGAATTAAAATAAATTTTGTCCAAATACATTTCAACTTTCTTCTCTCAGTCATTCTCACACAAAAGTACACCCAAGTCTTTGATTAGCCAGATCAGAAATCATTTAAAGGACTATAGCCAAAACAGAAAAAGCATGCTTGTTATCCTATTTTGATCTTTACTGCAATACTAATGCCCCTAATATCACATTAAGTATTGTATTTACTTTAAAATGCCATGCTGACAATGACAGCACTTTTCATTTTTTACCTTTTTTGTAGTCCCTGGCAAAAGCATTTTTTTTTTTTGCTATCACATTTGTTTTTTTGGCTTTTAATAACATCCTCTTACATTGCCCTTAAGTTATATGTGAACACTGTCTTGAAATCGTAGCTTTAGTCTTCTTCCCAGACTTTGAACTGTAGGTCCAAGTCATTTTCTGTGCTGTGAAGCTCGTATGTGACGGACGCACACTGACTGCAGTCAATACCAACGTTTAGAACTAGCTGGACCATGTAATGACAATCAGTGAACTGCCACATTACTTGGTTTTCTTAAGGTTGTACAAGTCTGAAATACAACTACTCTACCATCAACTTTCCTGACATGGACAGTGTAAAAAAAAAATAAATACATAGATAAATGTCTGGAAATATCCCAACATTTTGCAAGAAGCCAAAAAGATCTGTTTTTTAGGCAGAAGGCAGTGACAATACCACTAAAATTATGCTTTACATGCATCTTAGGGTAGAATTAAGGGAGTAGAGCATTCCATCATGAGAAAAATCTAATTGGGTGGTTCATAGGTAGGTACTAGGCTATCTGCCTGAGGGCATTTATAAGCCTAGCCTGAGTGTGTCGCCGCCCCATTGATTAATTAACTAATCCTCTGTCAAGCAGAGCCAATGAAGTGATCCCAGGGGTGTATTTTCTGTTATGCATCCACTCGTCAAGGTTTCTCTTGAAGAGTGTTAGAGAGGGGCTCTGCCTGATGTAATCTGGAATTTTGTTCCAAAGCATGGGGAGTCTTTGTGACAGGAATCTATCCCTCCATCATGTTCTATTTATTGTTGTGGCGAGGTTTAGCTCACTAGAGCGCGTGGCTTGCAGTGGCTTGGATTTCTTTAGGTGGAGCATGTCCATCAGTTCTGAGTTGGACATGGCTTTGTACGTCAGGCAGAGATCACCTCTGAGTAAGCGATATGCCACTGAGTACAGCTGGAGTTTTTTCAGTCGGGCTGCATAGGACATATGTTTGAGACCAGTAATCCTCTTGGTGAGGTACTTTTGTGGTCTTTCCAGCTGTTGGAAGTGTCTTGTGAGGTACATCCCAAATGGGGCATTGTACTCTATGATGGGTCTAATGAGTGATGAGTAGAGGGGCACTATAACATCTATTTCTTGATGCGAACCTTTTAGTAATTAGATGGGTCACATAGAAGGATTTCCTAACTACTTTGGCAATATGACTGTCAAGGGAGAGATTACTATCTACCTGGGTCCCCAGATCTCTTACTACCTCTTCTGTATTAAGGGGGCTGCCACCTATGTGGTAGTTTGTGGGTGTTTTGTTTTTCCCCAAACGGGATGACTATGCATTTTTTTGCATTTAGCTTGAGGCCATGACTTTGACACCAGGTGTCCGTCTCAGTAAGGCCCTTTTGGAGGATGTCCATGACAGCCGGAGAGTCAATTATGGCTCCCAGTTTGCAGTCATCGGCGAACTTGGTTAGCCATAGTCGTCCTGTGTTTGCCTGTACTTCTGAGAAGTACATGCCGAACAGTAGGGGTCCCAGGACCGAGCCTTGCAGGACACCACTTGTGATTGGTTTAGAGTCGGACCTGGAGCCCGCTATTCTTACCGTGTGAGTTCTGTCTGTAAGCCAGATGGCAACCCATCTCGTGACGGAGGGGTTTATGTTCAGGCTGGTGAGTTTTTCTGTAATATCCGAGTGGGGAATGCTGTTGAAAGCCTTGGCGAGGTCAAGGTAGGCTGTGTGAACCACCTTTCCCTTGTCTATGGCCTTGGTGACTGTCGCAAAGAAATCATCCAGGTTTAGTAGGCATGATATGCCCTTAACAAAGCCGAACTGGGTTGGGTCAAGTGTTTGGAGGTTCCCAATGTCTTTGTTAATGAGTTCCATGATGATGCGCTCCATAGCCTTGCAGACCAGGCTAGTCAGACTTATGGGGCGATAGTTACCAGGGTCAGTTGTAGCCCCTCCTTTGTGGCGAGGAATAACCATTGCTGTGTGCCATTCTATGGGCACGTAGCCTGTGGAGAGGCTGAGGTTGAACAGGGTGTTTAGGTGGTGGGTTAGTTCATTCTGTAGTTCGTGCAAGACGCAGCCTGGGACACCATCTGGTCCCACTGATGCTGTGTTTTTGGCTTTTGAAAGGGCTGTTTTCACCTGTGTATCTGTGATTTTTGGTACACTACACTTTTCCGGTATTTTGTGGGCCCTTTGAGGTGAGAGGGGATGACGTTTGCACTGAATCTATCTGCCAGGATGTTGGCAGTATCAGTAGGTTCAGTATATTTTGTGCTATTTTGCACTAGTTCACTCCATATCTGTGAGTTGCCACTTAGATTCTTAACATAGCTAAAGAAGGCTTTGTGGTTTTCTTTTGAATCCTTGGCTATTTTTCTTTCGAAGTTAGCCTTGGATGATTTCACGAGGGACCTCAGTTTCTTACTGATACTGATCAGGGATGCCTTTCCTTCTTGGGATTTGCTTTTTTCTGAACTAGTTTCCTCCTCCTATTGTATAGCCTGTTTATTGCAGGGGTCCACTAAACTGGTTTCCTTCTCTAAGAGGAGTGAGTCTTGGTTTTGCTAGGAATGGCATGATCCATGCATCCTTGTAGGTGCTCATAGAGTGCATTTGTAAAGGTTTCTGCATCTTGGGCAGCATTATCCTTTAGTGTGGTGGCTGTGAAACTTACCACCTCTGTCTTAAGTAAGGTGAAGTTTGCTTTAGAAAAGTTTTTTACTGTGGTTTCCTTAGTTGGGGGTGGTGATGGGGTGTGGATATCCAGAGTGATTAGTTTATGGTCTGATCTAACCAGTGACGGATTGATCTCTGATGTGGAACACCTGTTGCCCATGCTGTTGATGACCAGGACCAATATGTTTTCACCTCTGGTAGGGGAGTTTACCAGCTGATCTAGGGCATTTGAGTTGATGAATTCCAGGATGTGCTGGGCCTGGGAATTTGTACTCGAGTAGTTTTCCCAGTGAATGGTAGGGTAATTGAAATTGCCCAATATCATGGTGTTTGGTAGGACCTTCATGTTTTCCAGTGTCTCCAGAAAGGTGGAGTGGTGGTCCTGGGTCATGGAGGGTGATCTGTAGCAGGCCACAATTTGCATTGCAGACTTGCATGATCTTAGTTGCACATGGATGATCTCAGAGGTATCATGCTGCGCCACTAACCTGGAGGTGTAGGTATCCTTGATGAGTATGGATACGCCCCCTCCTTTTGTGTTTCGGTCTGTGTTCTGTGGCCAAAACGTGTGGTATGAGTTGTAGCCTGGTAGTGCTGGGGTGTTCTCTGGAGCCTTGAACCAGGTTTCAGTTACTGCACAGATGTCGACGTTCTCCATACCGATGAGTGCTTCGAGCACGTGCATTTTGAGATTTAAACTCCTGGTGCTGAGTAGCATAACCCTCAGTTTTTTGTTAATTGTGCTGTTTATGGTGGTGGGTTTGACTTTTGAGCCTTACCTAAAAAAGGCACTATAGGGGCAGCAAGAGCCTTGGCCAGTATTCAAAAGCCTAGGGGTGACAGGTGCAAGCTGTCTCTTGCGAAGCAACGCGGCTTGTTGAGTATGTCGTCCCAGGCTGACAGACACTGGATCCCCTTTGAATGACACCAGAAGCTTAGCCAAATGTTGAAATTGATAATTTTTCTTTATACTGAGGTATCATTCTTGGTGAGGGCAGGATGCTATTTATTAATATTTGCCAATTTGCCAGGCATACAGAAAGCCCTAAGTAATCATCTCCAGGTGAATATTCACCAATATTTTACTGTAAAGGCAACTTTTGATTGCAAAATAAGAAGTTTACTTTGTTCTATAATATTATCAAGTAAAAAAATCCATATTTTGCTAATAGTCTTACATTTCAAGGCATAGATAACCATTTTTCCTTCTTCTGAAAGCATAAAGCTTCAAAAACACTTTTCTCAGGCATGACTCCAACTCCTTACTGTTAATTATGCAATACTAGATAAGAGACAAAGTAGCAAATGAAATGCAATTATGAAGTAGTAAGTGTGGAGGGGAAAATGAAATGACCAATGGAGAAGTGATATCACTGATCCTGTGAAATGGGAGCTGCCCTAGGCTTAGGGGAAGTTGGGTCATTCCAAGAACCTACCAAAGGCAGCCTAGAACCTAGGATAAAATTTAATTTAGTTCAAGTACAGTAAACTGGTGGCAAAAGATTATCCAAGTGTTCCATCCACAACAGTGAAGCACAGTTTTTTGCTGTAAGATGCTCTCAAGATGAGCAAAAGAAAAACAAAGTATGAACAAGGAAAGGAGAACACAGATGAAAATAAGAGAGAAAATAAAACACCATTACAGAGAAACTTTAAGTTAAAAGCAACCAGTGGCAGAGCAGATGATATTTTTCTAGCAGTGATCACTCCCAGTAGGCCTGTAGTGAGTTGCAGATGAAACCAGCAGGTAAACTACCGGTCTTACAACACTCAAAAGCAGCATTCACACAACAGATGCACAATGTAGTGTTCAAGCCAAATGAAATATCAAGGATAATTTAAAGAATACCCACCAGTTTCTGTCAGCAATAGAGAGTACTGCAACCACTTAAAATAGATTTTATAGGTAACTTGTAAAATTTCTTCTTGAAACCGGGAGAGCAGAAGTATTTCTGTAACTTAAAATTTTTATCAGTCCATCAGTTCATGAAAGTAGTGCAATTTTCCCTTCCCACTAAAAAAAATCAGATATTCAGACTCATACAAACTTATTTTCAAGATGTTCTTGTAGAATGAAGGCATTTTGTACATTTATTCCAATTATACTGGAGTGCCTTCTGTGTGGAGTCTGCATGTCCTCCCCGTGGTCGAGTGGCCTCTGAAAGACATGCGTGAATGGGTGTGCCTTCGCTGAAGGTTGGGTGTCGGGCTGGCAACTCGGCACCATAAAAAATCTTCTGCCAATCATTAGCGGACCAGAGTTCCACTGTGGAGACCCCTAACCGGGAAAAGCCGAAAAAACAAACATTCCAATATACAGCCTCAAAAGCAATGGATAAGCATGTCAAACTTCACAGGCAAACCACCTTCAGTCACAGTAAAACTTGCTTTCACCATAATTAATCCAACCGCGCAATCCCCACAACTTGACTGTGTGGCCACAATCAAAAGCAACCATTAGTAAAAGCAAACCAAAGAATTTAATTTTTTCTCCCAAGTCCCTCTGCATCCCATTCTGCTTTGTTACCCCCGTAACTTGTTAATTAAATATGGCAACATATGTATATGGACCCCAAAGACAACACAGAAACACACAAAGCATGAAGACAGCAGCTTTATGAACTACAGACTGGAAGTCATAAAAGCTGACCAAATCTTCACAGATTGAAATAAAAGTAAAACTCACAAACAATACTGTTACAACATGGGTGAAACACAGCCACAGCTTAATATTAACACAGGATCATAGGAGGTTACTAGCCTACTGGCTCTAGGGCCCTTACAAGCCAAGTTCTACCCTTATTTCAATGATTATCACCAACTGCCCCTGTCCAAAAGAGACATAGGTGGAACCCCCCCCCCCCCGAGTGAATTTACGGTTACCCATCCAATCGTCCAGACTGTGTCTGAAGAAGGCCATTGAGGTGCTCTGTTTGACATGAAGTAGGAGACCATTCCAAAGGTGTTGTAACCTCTGGGAGACAAATCTGTCCCTCCAGCAGGTTTTATTAATGTCAGACACCAGGTTAAGGTCTTTAGAGCGAGTAACCAGTGTACCATTTGACTTGCAGTATTTCCAATAAAACACGGTCAAAGAATGCCTTATCTGCAAGGCATAGATCGTCTCTGAGGAGTCTGTATGAAACAGAATAAACTGACACTAATTTCAGACAATGCACATAAGACAGAAGCTGAAGACCTTGAATTTTCCCTGTGAATAACCTTTGTGGTCTCTCCAAATGCTGCATGTGCTTGAAAAGGTACATACCAAAAGGGCATTGTACTCGATTACTGGCCTGATGAGGGAAGAGTACAGAAAGGTTACAATGTCTTTTTTTCTGGATGCAATGCCCTTACTTACGAGATGAGCAATACAGAATGCCTTTCTTGCCACTGTGGAGACATGGTGATCAAAGGTAAGGTTGCTGACAATGTGTCCCCAGGTCTCTCAACACTGAGTGCATACTTAGGGTGTTGTTATTGATGTGGTAGTTAGCAGGAACATCACACACTTACCAAAAGGGTTAATGCATTTTTTTTTGCATTGAGTTTAAGGCCATGACTTTGGCACCAATAAAGAGTAATGTACTTTCCATAACTTGGCATCTATGTTATTCTATGCTCTTATTCCTCACATTAGGGTCTTGGATCCGAGACGGCAACTTTAGCTTAGACAGATCCAAGGCTCAAGCTTCATGCTCTCCCATAATCCTCTGCTGCCCTCTAACCCTCAGACTGACTTTGCTAACACAGTCAGTATCGCTATGACCCAAAAGGAAGAAAGGGAAATAGTCCTGGACCTACAACACTCCAACTTCTTTGGAAGATCCAACAAGGAAGGGGATGGCGGGAAGGAAATGTGAGAATAATGACAAAGGATAACACAGATGCCAAGTTATGGTTAATACATAACTCTAGCTGATGTTATCCATGTCATTATTCCTCACAGTAGGGTCAGAGTCCCCAGCTACAATTTACCCTGGGAGGCCTCAAGGAAGGACATGTCGAAGCATTGTGGAACCAAAGGAAGCCCTGTTCCTGGAAACCAAATCCAGTTTGTAATGTGATATAAAGGTGTGAGAATTAGACTAAGTGATTGCAGCACAAATATCGTCCATGAGGAGTCTGGCCATGAAGGCTGAAGAAGTAGCCACAGACCTAGTAGAATGAGCTAACCTTTCCTGGAACCTCAAGATGCTTGTTGGTGTAGACTGAAGAGATACAGCTGGAGATCCATTTAAAGGTAGTCACTTTAGAAACAGGGAGGCCATGCTTATTCGGGGAAAAAGCCACAAAGAGTTGGTCTGATTTGTGAAACTCCTTAGTCCTATACAGATAAAATCGCAATTGCCTGTGAACATCCAAAGTATGCAGAACGTACTCTCCCTTACTGGAATAACTGGGAAAGAAAAACTAGTTATTGAATACATTGGTTTAGATGGATTCAGTGGAAACCTTGGGCAAAAAGGATGGATTTGTTCTAAGAGATGCACTGTCTTTGTGAAAGACCATATAGGGGAAGCAATTGAAAGGGCTTGCAGCTTGGACACCCTCTTAACTGAAGTTATGGCTACTAGGAAGCCCATTTTCCATGACAAAAATTTGAAATTGCATGAACTAGCAGGCTCAAATGGGCTCTGACTCAGGCTGCAGCAAAAAGGTTAGATCCCAAGGAGGCGAGGGATCATTAACAGGCAGTTTGGAAGGAAAACACCTTTCAAGAAGGCTATGCAGAGTCTGGAAGATGTAGGTTTGCTATTTTCATGAAAATTGGAAATTTCAGTCAACTGAAGCTTAATAGTAGGAAACCTTGCCCCTTCATGAAAAAATGAGGACATGAGCAAGAGAATATCCAGCACAGAAGCAGAAAAAGGGTCCGGATTCCTTTTCCATTTGCTACCATAAACCTTTCTGGTGGAAGGATTTTTGGGAGGCTAGGATAATATTAATGGGGATAGCTAACCTGGACCGTTTCAAAATTACTGGAATTGGAGAAACCATGCCATTAGATGATGAGTCTGAAGACTGGGAAGAGGGAGTACCAAAGGAAGGAAGATCAGATCAAGAAGGAGCTCCAGTATCCAAGGGGGATACTTCAGGCGAGACTTCAAGAAGGGAAACCATGGCTGATGAAGCCAGAAGAGGGCAGTGAGGATTACGGATGTCCTCAGGAGTCACACTTTCTGTAAAACTTTGGGGATAAGAGGGTAAGCGCAGAGGAGACCCGAAGGCCAATCATGGACTACAGCATCCCTCACTGACTCCCCAGGTGAGGGGTTCAGAGAAATGCACGCTGCATTCATTTTTAGTGGGGGAAGCAAAGAGGTCACAGCATGTTTGACCCCAACTGTCGAAAATCTGTTTCACCACCATCAAATTGAGGGACCAACTCAGGAGGACTTAATATGGTTCTGCTGAGTTTGTCGGCCAACATGTTGGAGTCCCCAGGTATGTGTGCTGCATGAAGAAAGAACCTGGAGGACATCACCCATTCGCACACTCTCATGAGCTCTTTGCACAATGGGCAAGACCTGTTTATTGATGTACCAGAGCACTGCCATATGGTCTGTCTGACCTGCAATAGTCCCCAGAGGGAGGCAATCCTGAAAGGCTTGCAATGTTAGGAGGACTGATGTCATCTCTAGGACGTTTATGTGCAAATTGGTCTGTACAGGGAACTACATCTTGAACTGTTTTCCCCTGGAAATGCCCCCACCCCAACAAGGAAGCGTCCATGGTCACATTGGCCTTGGGTGGAGGGAGTGAAAAGGGCCTGCCTAAAATGAGATCCTGACACTGAAGCCACCAAAGAAGGTACCATCTACACACTGGTGTCAATTTTATGGACATGGACATAAGTCGAGACAGAACATACCACCGGACTGCCAGAGTCCACTTTAAAACCCACATATGGTACCTTGCTAGTGGCACAAGCTGTATGGCCCACAGCCATGGATCCCAAGGTCCAAAGAATCAATGGACTTGGAGGATTCAAAATATTTAAGACTTGCATCACCTGCTCTCAGATCAGCTGTACTCTGAAGAGATAATGCTGCAATCGCTGAGATGGAGTCTGGCTGGATTCCTATGAACTCTAACTTTTGAATCGGGACAAGATTGGACTTAGAGGTTCACTGTAATCTCCAGTTGGCTGAACAGGAGAAGGACATAATGGATGGCTTGTGACAGTTAACGCCTCGTGGGTGCCGTGAGGAGCCAACTGTCAAGGTATGGAAATACCTGGAATCCTTGCAGCCTCAGGTGATCAGCCATCACTGCCATACATTTGGTAAACACCTGGGAGGGCTGTGGTGAGTCTAAAGGGCAAGGCTCAGAATTGGTAAGGACTGACCCCCAATTGGAAGCAAAGATGTCT
Source organism: Protopterus annectens (assembly GCF_019279795.1). Lineage (NCBI taxonomy): Eukaryota > Metazoa > Chordata > Ceratodontiformes > Protopteridae > Protopterus > Protopterus annectens. Next base: position 508,467,638 of record NC_056750.1, read on the forward strand.
CCTCGAGCGCCTATCTTTATGTGATAGTAAATGTCCTGGTGATCCACTGAGCAAATCCAGGGATCCTTGCATAAGACTGGCAGAATGGATTCAACAATGACCATCTGGAACTTGGACTTCTTGACCGATAGATTCAACTCTCTGAGGTCTAAAATAGGACACAGGTCCCCAGTCTTTTTTGGCACTAAAAAGAAGTGAAAGTAAGCTCTGGATTCCTCTCTGTCCTGCTGGGACCTCTTGGATGGCTCTTTTTTGAAGAAGTTGTTGAACGTCCTTGAAGGCCAACTCCCTCTGACATGGTGGTATGTCAGGGGAGATGCCTTCGTATTGGAGGGGGTTGAAAAAAGGGAATGAAATAACCCCCTGAAAACCATGTGTCTAACACCCACTCACTAATCAGAGGTAATGTATGTCCAGGCTAGTGGATGATGACCCTAGACTACTTCCAGGGCAGGGCAGTTGGGCAGCTCTTCAGGAGTGCTGAAAGGGCTGCTCAGAGAAGGGTTCCCTGGAGCCTTGATTTAGCGGACCACCACCCTGCCTTTAGGGTGGCGTCTGACATTGAATCCTCTCCTCCTGCCTCTGGGAAGAGGAATTAGGAGCTTCCTGGAAGGAAGACTGTGATTTCTACAATTCATCTTCTTAGCTCTTCGTTGGACCTTGGAACGAGACCTCTGAGGATTAGAAAATATGATCCCAACAATGGACAAGATTTTCCCTTCCTGTTCACTACAGGTTAGAGTCTCTTTCACAGAAGGTCCAAAGAGGATAGATCCGCCCACGGAAGTACTGGTAAAAGACGCTTTGAAGGCCTCTGCATAGTCATAACCAAGCATGCCTCCTTACATCTATTCTAGTACCTGCCACTTGAGTGGTAGCTTCTGCTGCATTGGAAATTAACCTCATCAAGGAATTAGCGAGGGACGTCAGAATAGAGAGCTTGAGAGACACCTTCTTGAGGTCCTCCTCTGGCAACAACTCTGTAAGGGAAGTAGTGCGTTCTTTGACCAACTCCCTTTGAAGGCAGGTGAAGTGTGCCAGGTAATTAACTGCCCTCAGTCCAAAGGTGGCAGAGGCAAACACATGCTTCCCATACGGGTCAATCGCCTGAGGCTCTCTGTTCGGGGGATGGACTGTGGAGCTCTGCTCCGCCAGATCCTTTTTGGTGGCAGCGACAAACAAGATGGCATCTACTAGGACTCCTTTGCTCCAAAAGGGTTGGTCCACAGGAGGGCTAAGAAACTTGGCTCACTTACGCAATGGTTCCACAGTGGTAGGTTCCTTCCAGGCCCTGCGGCGATAACATCAATCAACTTGTCAGTGGGGGGAGGGGGGACACCCCGGAAGTAGACTGGCCCATCCCGAATACCTTCAGAAACAGACACTCCTCCGAAGATGGGGAATGGGGAGACCATCTTCCCTTTTGTCTCAGGATCTCAAGGATGTCCCCAAAGGAGACGTCGGCCGGAGATCTGGGGAACCCATCTCCTTCATTGAGGTCTGTGTCCTCGGTGAGGCAATCCATGGGACATTCCAAGTGCCTCCTCTTCACTTTCTCTTACTAGGTGCCTCCACTGTGGGGGGGCTCCTGTGAGGACTCTGAAGATGCAAGGATCCCAAAAGGGGAAGAACCTCCCTGAAGGCTAGTACAGGAGGGCTGACCCTGGACTGGATGAGAGGCAACACCCAAGGTAGAGAAGGTCAGCGGTGGACCCAGAGGAGCAGGAGATGTTGCTCCAGTCATGAAGGTACTCTCTACCACCCTGAAGGCTAATGGGCTGGAAGAGGTCCTGTTCCCATTTCCGGAGGTCAAGTCCAGCCTGAAAAGAACAGAAGATCTCAACACAGCACCATGACCCCTGGACGATACCCGACTGGAGCTGTCTAAGACCATGGCCCCCAGGGGGGAGGATCAGTTTGAAAGGCCAGGACCATACCCCGTCCCAACAGAGCCGATATTGTGCTCCGGTCTGTGGCCCACTCTGGCCCAAGGGTAAGGGAACAGAGCAGGCCAGGGACCCTGATGGAGTCGAGAACAAAGGGATACTCTGCACCATCTCGATCTGACCACAGGTATCTGGGTCATGACTTTCCCAAGCCCTTGGAATCGGAAGAGGAGAATGGTGATCAGAGATTGAAGAGGCTCCCCAGCTGGATGGGCTGGGGATGCCAGAAGCCCAACTCTATCCAAGCTTTGAGGAAGTTCCTCATCATCCTGCCTATATCTGATGACAACAAGCTCCTAGATGATTTGGAGGAAGTGGAGGAGTCGGTAAGACTTTGCTGGAGATCTAATCTTGGACTCCGAAGACCTATGTCTACGCTCTGCAGTTTGGCTCAGAGGTCTAGGAGCTTATGGAAACAAACGTCTAAAGGATCCAGGCGAAATCAAATCCTCTGTAATTATAGGAGGACCTGACAAGCCTGCTGGATCTGAAGGCCAAGAGGTAGAAGCAATTGGATCTGATGAACTGCTCACATCAGAGGCTGGTCTGGCCTTGACTGGATCAGAGGGCCTCCAATCCGAGGAGGCCCTGGATCCAAAGATCTCAGGTCTGAGATGGCCTTGAATCCAGAAATCTAGGAACCGACATCCTAGTTTTCTTTGAAGCCACAGAAGGAATTAAACACACACAATTCCATTCAACCTCCAGATCAGGAGCCCCTAAACAGTACAAGCACTCCTCATGCAAGTCAGAATTGGTCATCTTCTGACCACACAAAGACCATTTCTTAAACCCAAAGGGCTTCTCAGACATGATTGAAGGAAAAAAAACAAGGGAAAAACACAGAAACACTACCTGAAGAAGACAAAATCTAAGGGAATAAAAGGTGCCAAACCCATAACTTACAAAAGGGGAACTACCCTGCTAAAAAGCTAGGATGTCTAAGGGAGGAGAGGTAAAGAAATGACTAACACTAAAGAGCAAGTCTTAAGTTAAAAGAAAGATAAAGCTAAAGCTAAGTTTAAACTAATTCTACCTAATCTGAAAAAAGAATTAGAGAAAGCACTTATCGGAGTGAGAGCCTAGGATCATGTCCGTAGCAGAACACGGCAAACGAGATTTGAGGGTTAGAGGGCAGCTGGGGGTTATGGGAGAGGGAAGAGGTTGAGCCTTGAATCTGTCTAAGCTAATGTTGCTGGCGTGGATCCAATGTTGGATCCAAGACCCTACTGTGAGGAATAATGACATGGTTGTTTGTGCAAGACACTCATGTAGGATGATGACATTGTTTGGAGATTCTATGACCACTCTCAGTTTGCAGTCATCAGCAAACTGACAGAGAAGTAAATTTGAAAATGGATTGCACTGGAGAACTGAGGCAGCATTTCCAGGGATCAGAACTTCAGGAGAGACAAAAGTCAGGATGCACCACAGGTAAGCAGATGTCATTTGGGAATTGGGGATGAAAGTACATAGGTCTTCGGAGTCCAAGACTGGATCCCCAGCAAAGTCTTACCCACTCCTCCACTTCCTCCAAATCATCTAGGAGCTTGTTGTCATCAGATATAGGCAGGATGATGAGGAGCTTCCTCAAAGCTTGGATAGAGTTGGGCCTTCTGGCATTTCCAATTTTTCCTTCCTGTTGGCAAATGCATTCAATGTCAGCATAACAGTATGTTTGCACACAAAATGTGGCAAGATGTCATCATCTGCACAAAGCTGCCTCCTACATGTAAACCACACTGGTTTTACAAAGCATCCATAACACTGTTGTAATCCATTCCTTCTTTCAAGTTGTTCTCTGAAAGACTTATTTCCTATAACTAAAAATCATCAGCACTGCAGATAAACAGCTTGTTTTAAGTCAGTGGGACTTAGCTAATTTAAAAGTTGCACTTGGGATAAACTTAGCGTGAAGAATTTGGGGTAGAACAGCAACAAAAGGCAATTAAAGGTCTTTTAAAATAATAATAATGATGATAATAAAAACAAACTATATTTGTGTAAAGATCCTGAAACATTCAAATACAGCCAAAAGAAATGTAAGTTTGAGTTGACCAAGTTACACCAGAAAAAAATAACTGAAGTTGGATGGCACAGCAGAAGTATTGTTAATGTCTGAGAATGTGGAGAAGATCTACCCCTACTATACCTAATAAGATGTTGCTAATGATACTGACAAATTAAGACAGCAATTCACACTCAAAATATGTGCTAAAAGTTTCATTCAAGGTTACTGTTGCTGGAAATTAGATTTCTGAATTTCTAAAACAAAATATCTTGAAATCTTGAAATTACCATTTAAAACTATCACCCAAGCATAATCACAGATTTTGCTTACAGATTTTAAAGTTTGCACTGCAGAATTCAGATTATGATTACTGTTTATATTATTAAAGCACGGTCATAGAAAAAAATTTTTTGAAAGACAACTATCACAACCAAAACATAAGGCAACAATACACACACAAAAAAATAAATGAATAAATAAGAAAAGATGGGCATTCAAATTTTGTAACAACCTCTGTCACAAAAGGAGATCCTGCCAGCCCAGCTAGCTAGAACTTTGTAAATAATTATATGTCATTTGTTAATATTAAAATGATTTATATAGAAATGTGACAGGAGGAAATACTACCAGCTCAGCTGTCTGGAATTTTGTAAATGGTTGTGTCATTTGTGAATGTCAACATGCTTCATGTCTGATGCTCGTGTTACAGATGTATTAGAACTGTACATCATTGTACAGACGTGTGCTGAAGAGATATTTTGCAAAGTACTGAGCAGAAATGTATATACACTATTGCAACTGTTTAGATGTATATATTTTAAAAATGGAACTGCAACACAAGAAGTTAACTTCAGAAGAATAGTAGAGATTGAATTACTTTACGGCTGGGCCATAAAAACAGATGTTATCTTTCAGTGCAACAGGAAACAATGTGTAGAACTAGAAGTTTTTTGTTGTTGTCTCAGCTTTTCCCGGTTAGGGGTCGCCACAGCGGAACTCTGGTCCGTAATGATTGGCAGTAGATTTTTACGTGCCAAGTTGCCGGCCCTGACGCACAACCTTCAACGAAGGTACGTCCATTCATGCATGTCTCCACACAGAAGATGCTCTAGCTGAGAATCGAACAGGACAACGTCTTACTGTGAGGCGACAATGCTACCGCAGCACCACCATCGCAGTTGGCAACTAGAAGTTTTTTGTATTGTCTTTAAATGTGAAACAATGTAAATTTTATGACTACCACCATTTGCTAAAAGATCTGAGGTCTGTATTTTCAAAGGTAGACAATATGACATACAGTTCTAATGCATCTGTAACACAAGCATTATACATGAAGCATGTTGACGTTCACAAATGACAACCACTTACAAAATTCTAGCTAACTGGGCTGGCAGCATCTCTTTTGGTGACAACTTACACGACATATTACTTCACAGCCAAATTTTACTTCATAAGTGGTTACTAAAGATGTCCTTCTAGATCACTGTTGCAGTATTCTAAACAGAAGGGATCTCCCGAGCCTGACACTCAAGCCAGTATACAAAAGCCTAATGATCTTTTATGCACCGTACATCACTCCTATGCGGGGACATACAGACACAACTATCCAGAAGTTCTTTGCCGTCAGTTCAAACACTTATTTCTAGTTGGCCTGAACGCCTTGTTGCTGTACTGAATACCCAGCCACCAGATAAGTGCCCCCCCCTTATTTTTTCCCCCTTTTCTTGGTCTTGTTCATGTCATCTAAGAAAGGAAAATGTCACTGTGGGAGGCAGATTCTCCATAAGGATCTTCACAAAGTGTATTTTTGTTTGGGTGCTTGTAGTATCTGTAAGGTGTTTGTACCAAACAGACTCAGAAGCTGTTTGTCTTCCCTGGCCATTTATGTTGAAAACCAATGGCTTAAACAGTTAAGCCCAATGTACCGTGGCAGAATCCTTTAACCCCAAAATACTCCCACTAGGTAAGGAGGAGGCCAAGAAGTCTCATCTGGATTCTTTAGCTGTCCAGCCTCCATCGGATGTTTCTCTAGAAGCAAGTAATAGTTATGTAAGTTGTTCAGCATCTACATCAGATACCTCTGCCATGATCCCATCGGAAGCCAGCATGGATCAGTCTTTTCACGTGTCCACTGAGGCTTTGCAGGCATCTGCTTAAGACATTGAGGGGGAACCATGTTTTATTATCTCAAAGGGTTCTAGATAGATTCTGCAGATATTGGCCAGGGAGGAGGTTCTGCTTCTCTTACTGAATCTTGCCAAGGGGTCAGAACCTCTGGTATTTCTTAGGGATAATGTCCCTTCCAAGAAAAGAAGAAATTAAGCATGTTTCAATCCATCCCAAGGATCCTCATAGTGAATGGCAAGAGTTTACTTGTGGCTTGTTTTCTGCTTTGATGGCTCTAAAGCCTGCTCAAAAGGTTTCAGTACTTACTCCTCCTTGGACCTCTACCCTTTCCAAACAGCTTACAGAACTGGGTTCCTCGGATAAGGATTCAGTGCCTGATGAGGGGTCTTTTTCCTATTCTTCACAGATGTCTTTGCCTTAAGTTTCTGATGAGTTTTCTGTTAGCACTGAGTCTCCTTTTGATGGGAACACAATTGTTAGGATGATGGAATACATTAAGTGGGTTTCTTCTCAAGTGTCTGATACTCAGAAAATATATTTACAGATTTTTGCAGACTGTCTAGATTTTTGACTAATTTTTGGTACATTTTGCATAAAATGCAGCTTTTCTGGCAAATTAGTGGCAAATCATTAAATACTGAAGTTTGAAAATAATGACAGACATTTGAGTTTTAGACTTCATATGCTTCAGGAAATTCATGCTAATGCACAACCTTTTATACTATCAACTTTCTAAGTTTGTAAGAGCAATATTTAAAAATTGTCCCTATTTTTGGGCCTTTTTCCCACTTTTATTTATGTCTTTGTCCAGATTACTTGCTGTAAGAGGTTGACAGGTATACTTCCAGTGGGTACTCTTAAACCATCTGTAGTTCCTCCTGTGTTGGCTATCTTGTTAGACACTTTCATTGCTGCTTCCAAGTCTCCTGATTCTCAGCCTCCTGTTGCTAAGGCACCTGATAGGTGCTATAAGGTTCCTGAGGATTGTCAATTGTTATTTAAATGTCCTTCTGCTGATCCTGCTGTGGTGCAAGTCTCTTCTGACAAACTTCAAAGCTCTTGTCCTCCTCCAAATGTTTATCTTATGATAAGGATATTAGGGCAATGGAAAGGACTGGAAAGAAAGTTTACACTGTTTCAACTTTGGCCTTTAGGGCTGTTAATTACCAGACCCACATAACCAGTTATATTCTGTCTGACTGCTCAGGCTTGTTGGGTTATTTTTGACCTCCCTGATTCTGAAGGCAAATCCTCTGCCTTATCTGTTTTAGACTTTGCTTCTCAAGTGCCTCACCACTCTTGTTAAGTGTAGCTATGATGCTGCTGATGTCTCTTCCCAGGCTGCAGCTTTTGGGTCTGTCATGAGGAGTTATTCTTATCTTGATCTCCAGTCTCTGCCTTAAGGACATTAAGGCCAAGTTGTTGGATGCTCCTTTGGATAATAAACATCTTTTTAAGACTGCTGCTACTGATTTGTAAGCTTCAAGAGAAAGGAAAGCCTTTCCTGACCATTAAACATATTTTTGCCTCTCTTATCCCCAAGTTCCAGGGGAATTATCCTCCTAGATCTGCTTCTATATGTAGGCAACCCAGCCAGGCCTTCAAGTGCAGGAAGGCTGGCAGATGGGCCCCCCTCTACTAAGGCTTCTCAGATTTCTGTGGCCCAGAAGCCTCATTTATCTGATAAGCCTGCTTGTCTGACAATTCACCCTCTCCCTTAGAACAGGTTCCTTTGTCCCTTCAGTTTTCCCTTTGTCTTCCAAATTGGAGTCTCATCACTTCAGATTCAAGATCTTTCCATCATCCATCAGGGTTACTTCATGGTATGGAGGTCTCTCCTTCCTTTTTCCAAGGATTCCTCAACTTACTCTACAGCAATTTCCTCATTTCCTGGAGGTTCTATGGTCCCTGGTGAGCCAAAGGACCATTCAACCTATCCCCCCTTCACAAGTGGGAAAGTTTTTTTTTATTCCAGGACATTCCTGGTTCCTTGAAAGGAGGGCACTTGGAGACCTATTCTGCAACTCTCCCTGCTCAACACCTTTCTCAATGTCTCTTCTTTACGAATGCTTACTCTTCAAGCTCAGTTTCCTTTTTACTATCCCAGGCTTTTAAGGAATCTTTGGATCTCAAAGATGCTTACCTTCATATCCTAATTCAACATCTTGGGGATAATTTTACATTTCTGTGCGTCTTCCTTTCATTTTCAGTACTTTGCTCTGCTCTTTGGCCTGCCTACTGCCCCAATGGTAGTTAGAAATGCCTAACCCCCGTGATTGCTTTCTGCAGGCTCTAAGGCATTCAGATTTTTCCATATCTAAACCACCTGTTGCTTCTGGCACCATCTCCTAGTCGCCTGTTACAGGATCTGGAGTTCACTATCTATCTATCTTCTTTATAGTCTGGGGTTCACTATCAACTTCCAAAAGCCCATCTTAACTCCCTCTCAGGATCATGTGCATCTGGGATTCAGGTTCCACACAGTGCCAATGTTGACCTGTTCTACCTCCAAACGTTTTGTCATTAACAGCCTTCTTTCAGTTTCTTCTTCCTCTGACTGCCATGCCAGCCAGAGTGTTTCTTCAGGCCCAGGGATTTGTGACCTCTTCTATTCCAATGGTCTCTCTTGCCAGATTGCCTATGTGGAAGCACCAATGATACCTCAAGTCAGTTTTAGTGCAGAATTGTCACCCTCTGGATTTCGGTGTACCTCTTCTTCCCTCTTTAAAGAAGGAATTAAAGTGGTGGATTCAACAGTTTGCTCTCAACTCAGACCTGCCCTTTCTGCCTGCAGTTCCTTCTCAGTAATTGTTCACCAATGTCTCAGATATGAGATGGGAGGGATTCTTTTGGTCACCTGAAAGTTAAAGGTCTCTGCCTGTTTTTATTTTAGGTATTATTGGCACATGATCTGAAATAATTATTGGGTGGGTATCAAGACCTTCAGTTAAATGCACATGCTTCTGTGAAATATAAATTCTGTCTAGCGTAGCCCAGATTTTAAATCTTGAGGAATAATATGTAAATTCACTCTGAACTCCTGTCACTGAATTCACATCTTCCATGCCAAATGTTTTTATAAATTTCTTCAAAAATCTACTCTCCTTTGTTATATTTTCCCTTCTGGTCCCCCAGGCACATCTTCATTGCTCCAAATCAAGTTCCAGTCCCCACCTATAAGTAACATTCCTTGCTGAAAATGGATTATTTCTCCCAGAAGTTTCTTAAGCTCCATTATAAAAGTTTTAGGTGGAATGTAAATACATGTCAGTATAAACCTCCTTGCTTGCCAGTAGTCCCTTAGCACTTCAAATCTGCCATTATTATCTTTATTTTCTTCTGTCACTATTGGAGCTCCTCTTGCAATTAAGAGAAGTACTCCTGTCTTCCTATGTCCCAGGTATTCTGCTGAATAACCATCCTGAATCAAGTTTCTGGGGGTGCACATCACAGATGACCTATCCTGGTCATCTCATATTAGCCACACAATAAAGAAAGCACAACAACGTCTGCACTTCCTATGGAAAGTGAGGAAGGCAAACCTGTCTCAGTCCATCCTCAGTGCCTTCTACAGGGGGACCATTGAGCGCGTCCTCTCAAATCACATAGTTTGGTATGGTAACTGCAAGGCATCTAGACCAGAGGGCTCTCCTGAGGATAGTGAGGACAGCAGAAAAAGTCACTGATTCTTCGCTCCCATCCATGGGTGATCTGCATGAGACTCTGTGTGTGGGAAGGGCTAGGAAGATAATCGATGATCCCACTCACCCTGCCTCTGTGGTATGTACTTCCACCTTTTCTTGGGCAGGCAGTATCACAGCTTACACTGCAAAACATCTAAACTGAACAGGAGCTGCTTCTGTCTTTCCATAAGGCTGATGAACTTGAATGCCAGGCATAACATCAAATAATTAGATCAATATGCCACTTACTATGAAGTATCAACAATAGTAATTACTCTGGCAAATTGGTTCACTAACTGGTACAGTTAGCCTGATTTCTTATGCAATTACTTCCTGAATGTGCAATAGGCAGGAGCGAGTCACCACTCCATACATGTGCAATATGAGCATCAGAATATATCATACTACAACTGAAGTGCAGTATCTAAGCAATCACAATGTGAAGTCACAGCCTTTGCAATACCTACTAGTATTGTCTAATGTCTTCCTGCCCAATTGTGGTAATTTGTGTTGCTAATATTTTTAATTATTATATTATGTGCATTAGTCTTACTGTCCTTCAAACTGTTTGTTTCTTGCACGGGGACCAAAGCAACGTAATTTTGTTTAGCTTGCACTGCTGTGTATATCTGATTGACAAAGTTTATTTGACTTTTGACTTGACTGAAAACCTTTCTTTATCAAATTCACATGTTCAGTTCTTTCCAAGTGCGTCTCCTGTAACATAGCTATTTGCACTCTACATTTTTAATGTAGTTCACTACTCTTTCTTGCTTGTATTTATTTGTGAGGCCATTTACATTTAAAGACATTAAAGGAACCATCATTGTATTAAAAAGCTGTTATTCCCACCTTTTATGTATAATGCCTTTTTTTAAATGTCTAATTCCAGCTTTTGTGTTACATGCATACAGTGTGTTTGGCAGGTTGAACTTGTATACTTTTGTTTCTGGTCATATACTTTGAGCCTATGTCACATCTTATAAAACGTTTTGTTTTATTGAAAGCCGTCAAACAAAAAAAAAACACCCCAGTACCCACCTAGTTAAACCTATTAACTTAATACTAACACACAAACTATGTATACCTTCAAATATTGACATTTTACCTTCTGAATTGGAGCAAAAGTCCCAGAGTGACAGCCATACACAGACTTTGAGTTAACCTAAAAGAACAGTCATACATGGTAAAATGCATGGTGCAACCTATGCTGCTTCTAAGTGCTGATTATTTTTGTCTTATCTTTATAGTTCTCCCAGCTGGGAAAGCCCCTGAATGCTTACAGAGAACATTATCTCTTAGCCAATGTCTCTTCTTTTTTTTCCTCAGCCAATCACTCTCCACCAAACTGCAGCAAGTTTCTCTTTATGAGATTGTCTCCATGGAGACATGGGAACCAAGCAGCTGTTTTCTTTTTATCAGATTGTTTCCATGGAAACATGAAGACCAGCTGCAGAATTGTTACTGAGCTTACATGTATTTGCTAGAAAAAAAGCCTCATAATATTCAGTGTTCTTTTCATTTACTTGCTTTCTCTTAAAACTTGCTAATAAATCAATCTAAGGTCTTAATACAGTCGTTTCCCCAAGCAAGAATGAGAAGAAGCACATTTTCTTTTTTCATGCTTTTTAACCAGGCTTTTTTAATATAATGCGGTGCCTATATTTCTTAAAACTGAACAAGAAGAGAGAAAGAAAAGAAAAAAAAAACAGCAGCACCTGTTTACAATCCCCATTACATTTAAAAATAACTGAAAAAACATTACTTTATAGCATTTAAAGAAAACCACATGCAACAAACTTGGTACTATTTAAGAAAAAAGTCTCTACTTATAGTTAATGTTCTCTCTCCTGTTGCCCTTCCCAAAGCACTATTCCGAACATTAATGACATGAAGTAGGACATAAGCTTTGAGTCTCACACAAGTCCAACAAATTCTGAAAAAGTCCAATATTTCCAGATTTTCTTGTTCTGTCATCTTTCACAAATATAATTATTGCATTATATTATTATTATTATATTATTATATTATTATTATATTATTGCATTGCATTATCCAATATTAAGTTAATGGTTTTATTACAGTTCATCTCTGAAATCCTGTCTCTGCTTCATTTCCAACTTGTTCTCTATTCTTCTAGTCAACTCTTGTGCTCCCATTCTTCTCTCCAACATTTTCCATTGAAAAATTTGTAAAGGTTTCGCAGGTAGAGTCCCCTCTGTGGTCTTTATTACCAGAAGAACAAGGAGCAGAATCTCCATCTGTTTCACAGCTTACAGTTTTGTTGGACAAACTTTTGTATTTCCTCCTTAGCATGTGCTTAATCAAAAAATTATTTTGTCCCCCCAGGGAAGAATACATTAAACAGCTGGGTACAGCAGTTTGAATTTCACACCTGCATCTCAACATTCCCAGAATAGTGGAATAAATTTGCTCTTCTTCTGTCTGGTGTACAATGAGTAATCATTCTTCACAAACACTCTGCTGTCTCCCAATTTTAGTACTTTGTCACTGTCACAGTTTTGTCAGAATCAACTCCTCCTGCTGGTAGGATTGAATCTTTACTATTAAAGGTCTAGGTTGCTTTCTTACAGTCAGGTTCAGAGCATACACATGATGTGCCCTTTCAACTAGCAAATCCTTCTGTGGAATACCAGTTTAGTTGCTTATTTGTGCTTTCATAAAATTAATGCAGTATGTTTTTCCAGCTTCTCTGGAATAGCTGAAAATCTCAGGTTTTCCGTACATGCTCTGTCCTCTAATTCTATTATTTTTTGAAACATCTCTTCTTGAGCAGTCTCGTATTCAGACAGGCTTTTCCGCATTTCAATCTCTGATTTTTGCAGCTTTATCATCTCATCTGAATATCTGATTAAAGCTTCTTCCATTTTCCCAGCCTTTTGTTGTTTGTGCTGATGTACTCCATCTGATTGTTTGTTTATTTTAACCAGGTCCGTATGCAGTTGTCTTGTATCTTCCTGTAGGTTACTGGAAGTCTGAAGGTTGTATTGCTTTTTGCTGAACAGCTGCAAACTGTCCTCAGTCAGTGTTTCTTCCTCACCGTTTAAGCTGATTTGTTTTCCAGGTCTTCTGCATTTCTTTGTTGCTGGCATCCAGGCAGTCTACTTTACTAGCCAGTTACTGAAATTTACCTATAAACACAAGTCTACTGGCCTTCTCTGCTGAGTTTTTGTTTTCACACTGGAGAGCTAGAAATATGCTGTTACTCAATGTGCAGCCATCTTAGAAGTCCCACATGAAGTAAATCTTAAACTGAATCCTCAAAACTGTAAATTCAAATTGAAAGAAGTTACTTTTGTGGGACATTAAGCAAACAGCAGTTGTTGAAATGCCAGTTCCAGAGAATGTCACATCTTTACAACATTTTCTAGGTATGGTCAAGTATTTAGGAAAGTTCATCCCAGACTTTAGTGAGCTTTCTGAACCATTACATGAGTGTACACACAAAAATGTAAACTGGTCCTGGTTGGAACAACACCAAAGAGCATTTGATATTCTGAAGATGAAAATTGCCAGTCCACCCAAATTGAGATATGATATTCACAAACCTGTAACTTTCTTGTAATGCTTCAAGGTACGGCCTTGGTGCAGTATGTCTTCAAGAAGGCATACAGTACCAATTGCTTATGCATCCAGAACTTTTAACTCGAACAGAGATGCATTATGCACAAGTAGAGAACATTTGGCAGTAGTATTCTCATATTCGAAGTTCAGTGATTATATTTGTGGCAGTCCTATCCAAATAGACTGATCAACCACTAGTGACAACTTTTAAAAAGCCAATGCGTACAGCAATGCATGATGTTAAAATTGCAAAAGTACAATTTCAGTGTTTACAGAAAGGGCAAATTTTTATACCTTTCTGATGCTTTGTCATGCACACCCAGACAAATGACAGAACAGAATGAAAATGAAAACAGCACTCTCTCTAAAGTCATGGAAGTCAGAAATTTTTTGTCATCAAGGCTTGCTGAACTAAGAAATCACACAGCTTCAGATGCAGTTCTCCAGAAACTGAAAAATGTTATCAGTCAAGGATGTGTAACACAACAAACCAGTTTACCACTTGATATTAAGCAGTATTTTCCTTAGAGATGAGCTCATCATGATGGAAGTTGGAATCATCATGAAAGGTCCAAAAGTGGTAATTCCTAAAGCATTACAACAGGAATATAACAAAATGTCACCCAGGTACTGGTTCAACTAAAAGAAGGACTATAGTCATGGTATTTTGGCCTTCTGTGTCCAAAGATATAGAGAAGGAAACATTAGCATGTTCAATTTGCAACAGCACCAAACTGCATCAACAAAAAAAAACCTCTTCAGCTACACCATATTCCTGAATTAAATGCTCGACAGTTGCTACAGATATTTTTGAATGGAATGGTCAGCATTACGTGGTGATAGTAGACTCTTACTCAGATTTGTTTGAAATGGACATAATTCCTAATATGACGTCCAGCACAGTCATTACAAAATTGAAGAGACATTTTTCTGTCCATGGTAGTCTGCACAAAGTCATGTCTGACAATGGTGCACAGTTTACTAGTTGGCAGTTCATGAAATTTGCTGAGTCTTGGGACTTCGTTACTAGTAGTCCTGAGTATTCACAAGCCAGTGGTCTAGCTGAATGTGCAGTTCATAGCGCATAGCTCTTGTTGGAGAAATCCAAGAGAGTTGGTATTGATGTTTTCCTTAATCTCAGAAACATTCCTCAAGACAACTTGCTTGGTTCACCTGCTCAAAGATTGATGTCCAGTCCAACGCGAACATCTCTTCCAATTCGCAAACGGTTAGTACCAAATGCAGAAAACAATAGATTGGTCAAAGCTCAACTTTTGAGAAAATGTCAGTCACAAAAGTTGGACTATGATAAAAACAGTAAATCCCTTCTACCATTGCTACAAGGAGAAGTTGTGAGAATGCAAACATCCAAAGAACATGATCGTGTAGGAATCATGAAGGACGTTTGTAAGGAACCGAGATCTTACATCATACAATCTGAAGAAATGGATTACAGAAGGAATCGTTGACATGTCTTACCTGTCTCAGAACCAGTACCACAGCAGATTGCCTGTGCCATCTACTCTAATTTCCAGAGTGACTCGTCAACTGTTCGAATTCAAAAAGACATTGTACTTCTTCAAACAACTCTGATGCAAACCCAGATGTTCCAGTATTGAATGAATCCTCCGAGACTGTCGCTGTTGCTAAACCCAGTCAGAATTTCTGTGCAACTAGATCGGGTATAATTTGCAAACGCAATTCTAGATACACAGCAACTTAGACTTTAACTCAGTTATGCGTTGTTGAAATAATGTCTAGCTCTTAAATATGCCTTTGTTCTTGTATTTGCAATGTCGAGCAAAATTAGGGGGGATGTAGATCAGTGTGTATATTGACCCTAGTCAGCCAGTGTAACTAGACAGCATGTGAATATAAGTTGCTGTGCATGTGTGAGATCAGTGCCTTTTTCTGTAGTCAGTATGAGTGTAAGCTTGAATGGAGATGCACATGTGAGTGTGCTAGAAGTAAGAAGTCAGTCGGTAGGTATATGAAGTACGAAGTGTACGTACACGTTACAGCTCCTGATGTGTGTGTGTGTATAATAAATTACTTGAATGTATACCAATCCTGTGCCTCATTTGAATACATGAGACATGCGACAAAGGTAAGATGGGTTGTGTGAAAGTGTTATCGGCCGGCTCATCAGAGGAAGTATGTATTAGAGTGAGCAAGTTACATGTGAAAATAGTGATTAGAGCTTTTACTTAAAGATAATATGACTTTAGCATAGTCAAAGGAGGTGAGTTTTATACACAAAAGAAGCATAAAGACTTTTTATTTATTTATTTTATTTCTTTGCAGTTGGTTTACCAGGATAGTCCATTGGGCCAAGATGAACCCGTTTTCAATGGAGTCCTGGGTAGAAAAGCTCCAGAAACAGGGTTACATATTTTTTAGATATGTATTACAATATTTCATCATACTGGTGAACATTACAGATGATACAAACTAGAAAAAGGGAGATCCATATTACTATATTTACAAATTTATACAGTTAGAGTATAACATTCAGGTGACATTACAGATGAAATAGACTAGAAAATGAACGTTTCAATAGGGATACTGAGAAGCCATTGTGTCGTAGGTAGCTAGCTAAGGAAACAAAAGTTAGGAGAGGCAGAAGCTAGGAAGTTCATGGAAAGGAGGAGGAAGGAGGTAAGGCAGTGTAGAATTATGATGGATGGGTGCAAGAGCATTTCCACTGGGTTAGTAGATGAGAGTGAAGAGATTTTTTGAATATAAAGAGGTTGAAAGTGGTACGAATGGCTGGAGGTAGGGAGTTCAAGATGTGCTAGACCATAGGATAGGAGATTTTTTCCTGGGGGTCGAGTTGGTTTATATAATTCAATTAGGTTTTGGTTATTAGATCTGAGTACTCTGTTGGGGAGGTGCATTTTAAAGGCAGAGGAAAGGGATGGACAAAGGAAGGGTTTAAAGAAGAGCTTATGAGCAAGAGTAAGTTGAGAATAGATGAGTTGGTTGGGTAGTTCTAGCCATCTTAGTTTGTGGAGAGAAGAACAGTGGTGGGTAGATGCTTTATGACTAGTAGCGAATTTGGCTATTTTGTTGTAGCATGAGGAAAGTTGTGTTTTGAGGGAAGATTGTAGGTTAGTCAGGAGTGGGGCTCCATATAGAAGAGAAGGGGATAAGAAATGTGGAAGAGAGAGTGACTTTAGTAGAGAGTGTAAGGAAGCAATTTTGTTGGTAGAGCATGCCTAGTTTTTGATGAATTTTTTGATATTTAGGTGTATGTGGGAGTTGAATTTAAGCTGACGATCAATTTGAACCCAAAGTAACTTGGCCTCTGGCACCAATTCCAAGGATATGTTGTTGTTGCTAGTGATTAAAAAAGAGTTTGTGTTAATAGAGATGAGTTTAGAGGGAGTAAATACCATTAATTTGGTTTTAGAGGCATTGAGTGCTAGGTGGTTTTCTTTCATCCATTGTTCAGTGATTGAGAATGCGTCTTGTGTAAGCTTTTGGAGAACTGGGATGGATGTGGCAGAGCAGATAATAGTTGAATCAGCTGCATACTGGATGGTGATAGAGAATGGGATAGAATTGTGGAAGTCATTTATGAATATGTTAAATAGAAGAGGACCCAATATGGAACCTTGGAGGACCCCAGTTGGGGTGTTAAGGAATGAGGATGTGGCTTTTTTCCATTTGACTGCTTGAAATCTATTATATAAGTAACTAGAGAACCAGTTCAATGAGGAGGGAGATAGGTTAAGCTGGGAGAGTTTGGTTAAAAGTAGTTTGTGAGAGATAGTTTCAGAGGCCTTTGAGAGGTCTAGTAGCAGGGTAGAAACAATGTGACCGGAGTCCTAGGCTTTATTTATAGTTTCTAAGAAGGAGAGGAGGGCTGTCATAGTGCTGTGGCTGGGTCTAAAACCATGCTGAGTTGGAGTCAGCAGGTGATTGTCAAAGAGGTAAGGTAGGAGCTGCAGATGGATACACTTTTCTAGGAGTTTAGAGATGGGAGACAGGATAGCTATGGGATGGAAATTTGTCGTATTATTATTGCCACCTTTATGCAAAGGTATGATAATGGCTTTTTTTCCAAATTTGGGGTACTGTGCTTTCTTGGATAGAGCGGTTGATTAGAATACTAATAGGGTAGGCAATGGCTTCTGCAGCTATGCTAAGGAAGTATGAAGGAGTATTGTCTGGGGCATTAGAGCATGGCTTTAGTTTCTGGAGGAGTTTTTTTATGGTAGATGTGGGAATAGGTTTTAGTGAGAAAGGTGGAGGAAGGGGAGGTAGGGTATTAGAGGATGGTGGTATTGTAGAGGAAGTGAGATTGGTGATGGGAGTGGAGGGAAGGGTGTTGGTAGAGGAGGATGGGGGTGAGGTCGAGGATGCATTTGTGTCGGAGAATGAGGAGGTTAGTTTGGAAATAGAGTTAATGAAGTAGGAGTTGAATTGTGTAGCCAAGTCCATGTCAGTAGCATTGGGATCTGGGCTGGGGTTGACTGTTTTACCAGGGTTGATAAGGGTAGAGATTCCTTTCCAGAGTTTTTGAGGATTTGTTTTATTAGTATTTTGGAGTATGGAAAAGTAGTTTTATCGATCGGTGATAACAAGCCGTTTTGCTTTGTTTCTAAGTGTTTTGAATTCATTATGGATGAGTGGAGATTGATGTTTCTGGTAAAGTGCCCAGACTTTATCTCTATGTCGCATGGCTGTAAGTGTGTTTTTGGTTAGCCAAGGGTGGCTTTTAGTTTTATTCTTTTAGTCCTTAAAGGAGCATGGTAGTCTAGGAGGTTTAAGAAGGTTGTGTTGAAGTGGGCCACAGCATTATCTAGAGGTAAAGTTTTTAGAATGTTCCAGTCAACTACTATTAGAGAGTCAGAGAAAGCTATTGGGTTGAAGTTTTTGTGGTTGCAGGTAGTAATATAATTATGTGTTCTCTGTAAAGGTACAGGGAGTCGGTATATGAAGATGGGTAGATGATCACTAAGGGAGTCTGGAAGTGTACCACTATGAGAGAAATAATGAGGGTGAGAGACTAAGATCCAGTCTAGAATGCTACCATTGGAAAGAGTTTTTGAGGGGCGGATTATGTTGTTAATTAGCTGTGAGAAGTTATAAAGGTTGATATTAAGTGGGTTTGTGGAAAACTGAATGGAGGACCAATTGATATTTGTGTCACCCAAAATTATGATTTCATTGCTAATGTTGGTGGAGAGCCAGAATAGGATATTCTCGAGTGTGGTAATATTATCTCCAGGGGGGATATAGAGAGAGGCTATACATATGTGCTTGTATTTATTGACTTAAAGTAGTGATAGGAGTAGTTCAGCATTATTGAAATTTGGGATGGATTTGTTATCAGGGGTGACTGACAA